>NW_028076427.1:2157427-2167364 GCF_014824575.4 Sturnira hondurensis
TGCTTCCCACCTCCCTCCCATTTCCACCCCCCACCTTAGTTATTGTCCATGTGTCCTTTATACTTGTTCATGTGAGTCCATCCCCTTTTCCCCTGTGATTCTTTCCCCTCTCCCCTCTGGTCCCTGTCAGCCTGTTTCGTATTTCAGTGTCTTTGGTCATATTTTGCTTGCTTGTTTGTTTTGTTGTTTAGATTCCTGTTAACGGTGATATTATAGTATCTGTCTTTCACCTCCTGGCTTATTTCGCTCAGCATAATGCTTTCCAGTTCCATCCATGACGTTGCAAATGGTAGGAGCTCCTTCTTCCTTTCTGCAGCATAGAATTCCATTGTGTAAATGTACCATAGCTTTTTGATCCAGTCATTTACCAATGGGCATCTAGGTTGCTTCCAACTCTTGGCTATCATAAATTGGGCTGCTATGAACATCAGGGTGCATAGGTTCTTTTGGATTGGTGTTTTAGGGTTCTTAGGATATAATCCCAGTGGTGGAATTGCTGGGTCAAAAGGCAGGTCCATTTTTAGTTTTCTTAGAAAATTCCATACTGTTTTCCACAGTGGTTGTACCAGTCTGCAATCCCACCAACAGTGAACTAGGGTCCCCTTTTCCCCACATCCTCTCCAGCACTTATTGTTTTTTGTTTGTTTGTTTATGATAGCCATTCTGACTGGTGTAAAGTGGTATCTCATTGTGGTTTTAATTTGTATCTCTCTGATAGCTAGCGATATCGAGCATCTTTTCATGTGTCTCTGGATCCTCTGTATGTCCTACTTGGAGAAGCATCTGTTCAAGTCCTTTGCCCATTTTTTAATTGGGTTGTTCATCTCCTTTGAGTGGAGTTGAGTGAGTTCTTTGTATATTTTGGAAATTAAGCCTTTGTCTGAGGTATCATTGGCAAATATGTTTTCCCAAACTGTTGCTTCTCTTTTTATCTTGATACTATTTTCCTTAGCCATGCAGAAGCTTTTAATTTTGATGAGATCCCATTTGTGTATTATTTCCTAGAGCAAGGGACATAAAGGAACTTAAGCATTCTAATGTTTAACTACAATGACCTTTCCTTGGCTCCTTCACCATTTTTGTTGCCTACCCAGTGCTTTCTTTTTAGTTTAGAATTATGTCTTTATAATTATAGTATCTGTCTAACTTAAAATGGGGCTCCTGAGGGTAAAGAATTCCATTGTCTTCATTTTTTCAAAATCTGCATGCATGCATGATTTTTTCCAAGCAAAATTATGCCGCCTTCACCACAGATGTGAGTGATTTTGTATATCCCACCTAGTTTCAAAATTGCATAATCCAGGAATTGGGAGATTGTTTTTCACAATCATACCATCACAACTGTGAAATATAAATTATTAAACCATGAGCAGACCCCAGAGAAACGTGATTGATAGTGGTAGATGGTGCCTAGATGCAATGTCTCCCATGTCTCCCATGTCTCCTCCTCACTGCTGAACAAGGAGCCCTTCAGTAATGAGCTGGAAATCAAGCTAAACGCAACCATGTGAAGAAATTCCCTGCTTGCAGAGTTTACTTTGAGCATCACCTTCTTAAACAAAGCCAAGACATCTCAGGAGATTTGAGTAGCCACTGTGCCCTAAAATGAAGACTTGTAGTTACAGTTTTTTTTTTGATGTTCATACTTTTTCTTACATAATTTATACAATTGCTAACAAACTACAGCGAGTCATCTATACTGTATATTTATTGGGAAAAAAGCAACTCTGTACTTTTTTTTACTAAAACTTCCATATTCTCTGCAAAATTTATAGTTCCCCATCCTATTCTCAAGCTAATTGCTTTTAAATCTATTCAAAATCAATTAGTAAATATATAACTTTTGCCTAATAGGATGGCACCCTAAGTGCCATGAGGGATGCAAGAAATAGAAGAAATGTTCTTGTTTCTCGAGGCTCATGTTTTCCTTGAGGACAGGAAACATATTTTGGTTGAACTATGGCAGTAAAATATATAACTAAGTGAAAACACTGAAGAAAACACTAAAAAACCTCAAATAAAATGCTAAATATTAAAATATTACAAAAGTCAAGAGAAAAAAAGTATGAAAACTATTCACTGAAGAATTGGGTCTTAAAAACTATACAGTTTATGGGAACTCCAAATGATGAGGTAAAATAGAAAAAACTTCAAGGTCAGCACACTCAGCATGTTCTATTATTTTCCATGATATGGCACACATAGAATACTTGTGAACTCACTACTACAAACTGAAAAACCGTCGATGGGTCCAAGATAACCAGCCAAGGGATCTAATGTTCCCAAACTCTGCCTGGCTGCACTCCAGCCTGAGGCTTTCGGTCTTGGCACACTTATTTGTGCCATTTTCATAGAAATTGAGAGTTTATACAATCAAATACCTTTCTGAGGCATTTCTTTCAAAGAAATCACTGGCTTTTTTTTAAACTATGAGTTTCCATTTTCTGACCCAAAGGCAGCAATCTTAGGGGCAACTGACAGCTGCAAAGTAGTCCAGGGTGGGAACTGACAGAAAGAGAAATCTTAAAGCACAGCATATCTGTCTAACTAAATCACATTCCCTCTTGAAAAGTTTGAAATGTGACTTCCAGAGGACACACAAAAAAAATTTTTTTTGCTTTTTATTATAGAATTTTTAAATTTTTATTATAAATTTTTTCATACTGTACAATACACAGACAGAGTGGTGTAATGAGCCCTCATGCATCTATTATCTAATTCAGCAATTACCAACGTTTTTCAATCTTGTTGAATCCATCTGTGCCCTACAGGCTTTAGCCTTTTGTTTTTTTTCAACATTTTATTTAAAAAATTTTTTATTTTTATCTAATTCTTGTTCAAGTACAGTTTTCTGTCTTATATTCCCATCCCTGCCCACCCCCAGTGCTCCCCACCTCCGGAGTGTCTTGAAGAGTAAAAGTAGTATAATTTATGAGGGAACAGAAAGCATGGGTCAATAGAAGTTATGAAAGAGAGAAAAAAGAAAAATGTCAAAAGCCAAATAGGAAAAACTAATGAGTAGAAAAAAAGCAGAAAAGGGGCAGGCTAAGTTAGGGATATAACATATTTTCTTGAGAAGAAAATAACCTGTCCTCATTCTAAGGTACCAATGATTAGAATTGCTACTGTTAAGTCACCAGAACTGTCATCAGACCCCAAAAGGTAACGTCGGACCCTGAAAGGCCATGCCATTCACACAGTTTGAGGGTTCCATGGCAGAGCTCTCCCACTTCTTCCTTGTCTCCCCTTGTATGAAACCTGTGTTTACTTCTGTCCCTCACACCTGGAAAACCTACATAACACACTAACCATGGAGCTGATCCAGCACAAATACTCACTGCTCCACAGCCTTCCTTGGTGTCCACTGTGACCACAGAACTTTGTGAAGTTTGGCAGCAACAGTGGAAGACTTCTTTCTCATGCATCACTTTATGAAGCACGTAACACTTCTTGGAATGTTAGTTTACAAAGCCAGGCATTTCGTCAGGCATTTTATGTTTCCTATTCTATGAGGAAATATATAATATTTATATATTCTTTAATTTTTATTGTTTTTTCATCACCATTTAGTTCCCTATACCTCCTTCACCCTCACAATCACCCACACTGTTGTCCATGTCCATGAGTCATTTTTCTTTTTTGCTCAATCCCTCGATCCCCTAACTTACTCCCTCCTTATCTGTCCTCTTGCTCTTTGTCAGTGAGTCTGTCTCTGTTTTGCTTGTTAGTTCAGTTTGTTCATTAGATTCCACATAAGTGAAATCATATGGTATTTGTCTGAGAATGACTGGCTTATTTCACTTAGCATAATGTTCTCTGGGTCCATCCATACTATCACAAAAGATAACATTTTCTTCTTTTTTGTGGCCAAGTAGTATTCCATTCTGTAAATGTCATGTAGTTGTTTAATGCACTCATTTGTTGATGGACACTTGGCCTGCTTCCATATCTTGGCGACTGTAAATAACATAGCAATAAACATAGGGGTACTTATGTTCTCTTGAATTAAAGTTTTAAGTTCCTTTGGATATATTCCCAGTAATGGGATTGCTGGATGAAAAAGAGATCCATTTTTAATTTTTTGAGGAATCTCTATACTGCTTTCCACAGTGGCTGCACCAGTCTGCATTCCCACCAACTTTCACCACCTTCTTACCAAAATTTCTTGTTTATTGATTTATGGGTGAGAGCCATTCTGACAGATGTGAGATATTATCTCATTGTGGTATTAATTTGCATTTCTATGATTACTAGTGACATTGAGAATCTTTTCATCTGTCTACTGATCACCTGTATTTTCCTCCATGTCCTTCTTTCTTTCTGCTGCATAGAATTCCATTGTGTAAATGTACCATAGTTTTTGGATCCATTCATTTACTGATGGGAACTTAGGTTGCTTCTAGCACTTGGCTATTGTAAATTGTGCTGCTATGAACACTGGGGTCCATAGGTTCTTTCCGATTGGTGTTTCAGGCTTCTTAGGATATTATTCTAGCAGTGGAATTGATAGGTCAAGAGGCAGATCCATTTTTAGTTTTCCTAAAAAAATTCCATACTGTTTTCTGTAGTAGTTGTACCAGTCTGCCATCCATCCCACCAACGGTGCACTAGAGTTCCCTTTTCTCCATGACCTCGTCAACATTTGTTTTTTGTTGCTTTGTTTATGATGGCTATGCTGACTGGTGTGAAGTGGTATCTCACTGTAGTTTTAATGTGCATCTCTCTGATAGCTAGCGATACTGAGCATCTTTTCATGTGTCTCTGGATTCTCTGTATGTCCTACTTGGAGAAGTGTTTGTTCAAGTCCTTTGCCCATTTTTTAATTGGGTTGCTTGTCTTCTTAGAGTGGAGTTGTTTGAATTCTTTATATATTTTGGAGATTAAACCTTTGTCTGAGGTATCACTGGCAAATATGTTTTCTCATACAGTTGATTCTCTTTTTATTTTAATACTGTTTTCTTTAGCCATGCAGAAGCTTTTTATTTTGATGAGATCCCATTTGTTTATTCTTTCCTTTATGTCCCTTGCTCTAGGGGGCATATCAGTAAAAACATCGCTGTGTGAAATATCTGAGATTTTCCTGCCTATGTTCTCCTCTAGGACTTTAATGGTGTCATAGCTTATATTTAAGCCTTTTATCCACCTTGAATTTATTTTTGTGTATGGTGTAAGTTGGTGCTCAAGTTTTATTTTTTTGTGCATAGCTGTTCAGTTCTCCCAACACCATTTGTTGAAGAGGCTATTTTTACTCTATTTTATGTTGCTGTCCCCTTTGTAGAATATTAATTGGCTATAGAGACTTGGGTTTATTTCTGGGCTCTCTTTTCTGTTCCATTGGTCCATGTGTCTGTTTTTATTCCAATACCAGGCTGTTTTGATTATAATGGACTTGAAACATAGTTTGGTATCAGGTATGGTGATCCCTCCTACTTTGCTCTTCTTTCTCAAAACTGCAGCTGATATTCATGGTCGTTTATAGTTCCATATAAATTTTTGAAGTATTTATTCTATGTCTGTGAAATATGCCATTGGTACTTTAATAGGTATTGCATTGAATCTGTAAATTGCTTTGGGTAGTATGGACATTTTGATGATTTTAATTCTTCTGATCCATAAACACAGTATATGTTTCCATTTGTTTGTGTATTCCTTGATTTCTGTCTTCAGTGTTGTGTGGTTTTCTGAATATAGGTCTTTTACCTTTTTGGTTAAATTTATTCCTAAATATTTTATTTTTCATTTTGCTATGTCAAATGGACTTTTTTCTTGATTTCTGCTTCTGCTGTTTCATTGTTGGTATACAAAATGCCTTTGATTTCTGGAGATTGACTTTGTATCCTGCTGTTTTGCCAAATTCATTTATTAGGTCCAGCAGTTTTTGGGTAGAGTCTATAATATTTTCTATGTACACTATCATTTCATCTGCAAACAGTGATAGTTTTGTTTCCTCCTTTCTGATTTAGATGGCTTTTATTTTATTTTCTTGTCTGATCGCTGTGGCTAAAACTTCCAATACTATATTGAATAGAGGTGGTGAAAGTAGACAACCTTCCAGATCTTAGTGAAAAAGCTTTTAGTTTTTGCCCATTGAGTATGATGTTGGCTATAGTTCTCTCATATATGGTCTTATTATGTTGAGGAATGCTCCCTCTATTCCCACATCGCTGAGTGTTTTTATCATAAAATAGGTGCTGTACCTTACCAAATGGTTTTTCCACATCTATTAATATGATCATGTGGTTTTTGTCTTTGCTTTTGTTTATGTGATGTATTACATTTACTGATTTGAAAATATTGTACCATCCTTGCATCCCTGAGATGAATCCCAGTTATAGTGTATGATCTTTTCAATATATTGTCAGATGCAGTTTGCCAGTATTTTGTTGAGGAATTTAGCATCTATGTTCATCAGCGGTATTGGCCTAAAGTTTTTTCTTTGTTGTGCCTTCCATCATTTTGGATTTTTTGGAATAGTTTGTGAAGGATAGGGGTTAGCTTTTCCTTAAAAGCTTTGTAGAATTCTCCTGTGAAACCATCTGGTCCAGGACTTTTGTGTGATGGGAGTTTTTTGATTACTGCTTCAATTTCATCTGCTGTTATTGGTCTGTGCAGGCTTTCTGCTTCTTTTTCATTGAGTTTTGGAAGACTATATTTTTCTAGAAATCTGTCCATTACACCTAGATTTTCAAATTTCTTGACATACAGTTCTTCGTAGTGATTTCTTACAATCCTTTGTATTTCTGTGGTATCAGTTGTAATCTCCCCTCTTTCATTTCTGTTTATTTAGGTCTTCTTTCTCTTTTTTCTTTTTTTCTTGATATACTCAATCCACATGCTTAAAAGCTTGTGGATTTTGTTTATATTTTCAAAGAACCAGCTCCTGGATTCATCGATTCTTAGAATTGTGCTTTTAGTCTCTGTGTCATTTAATTCTGCTCTGATCTTGGTTATTTCCTTCCTTCTACTTGCTCTGGGCTGTCTTTGTTGTTCCTTGAGTTCTTGTAGGCGTGGGGTTAGGTTGTTTGTTTGAAATGTTTCTATCTTTTTTAGGTAAGCCTGTATTGCTATGAACTTCCTTCTCAGGGCTGCCTTTGCTGTGTCTCGTAAGTTTTGGGTTGTTGTGAGTTCATTTTCATTTGTTTCTAGAAACTTTTTAATATCTTCACTAATTTCAGTCTTGACCCATTCATTGTTTAATAGCATGATATTCAATCTCCATGAGTTTGAGTGTTTGGGTTTTTTCCTTTGGGGTTGGATTCCAGTTTCCCTTGTGGTCAGAGAAAATGCTTGGTATGATTTAAATTTTCTTGAACGTGTTGAGGCTTATTTTGTGTCCTATTATGTGGTCTATCTTTGAAAATGTTCAATGCGCATTTGAAAAGAATGTGTATTTAGCTTCTTTGTGATGAAAGGCTCTATATATATCAGTTAAGTCCATTTCATCTAGGGGATTGTTCAATGCCACAATATCTTTGTTGATATTTTGTTTGGAAGTTCTGTCCATTTTTGACAGTGGGATGTTAAAATCCCCTACTATAATTATGTTGCTGTCAATAGCTTTCTTGAAGTTCACTAAGATTTTCCTTATATATTTGGGTGCTCCTATGTTGGGTGCACATATATTTACAATGTTTATGTCTTCTTGGTGGATTTTTCCCTTGAGTATTATGAAATGACCTTCTGGGACTCTCTTTTGGCCCTGTTTTTGAAGTCTATTTTGTCTGATATGAGTATTGCTACTGTCTTTTTTTCCTGTCCATTTGCTTGGGAAATTTGTTTACAGCCCTTTGCTTTCAGCCTGTGTAGGTTTGTTGTCCTGAGGTGGGTCTCTTGTAGGCAGCATATGTGTGGGTCATGCTTTCTTATCCATTCAGCTATTCTATGTCCTTTGGTTGGAGCATTTACTCGATTTACATTTAATGTTATTATTGATAGGTACTTATTCATTGCCATTTTTGTACCTGTGTTCCTCTCTCTCTCTTTCTTTTCCCTCGTTTTCTTAAAGCAGTCCCTTTAGTATCTCTTGCAGAGCTGTTTTGGTGGAGGTGTTTTAGACTTCTTTTATCTTGGAAGCTCTTTATTTGGCCTTCTATCTTGATTGAGAGCCTTGCTGGGTAAAGTAGCCTTGGATGCAGGCCTCTGGTTCTCATTACTTGAAATATTTCTTGCCATTGTCTTCTGGCTTGGAGCATTTCTATGGAGAAGTCAGCAGCTAGCCTTATTGGGGCTCCCTTGTATGTTACTTCCATTTTCTCCCTTGCTGCATTTAAGATTCTCTCTTTGTCTTGGAATTTTGCCATTTTAATTATGATGTGTCTTGAAGTGGGCCTCTTTGGGCTCCTCTTGATTGGGACTCTCTGTGTTTCCTGGATTTGTGTGACTTTTTCTCTCATCAAATTAAAAAACTTTTACATTATTACTTTTCCAAAGATGTTTTATATTCCTTTTTCTTCTTATTCTCCTTCTGGCATCCCTATTATATGGATATTATTATGTTTCATATTGCTTTGCATTTCTCTTAATCCCTCTTCATTTTTTCAGAGTTTCTCTCTCTCTCTCTCTTTTTTTTTTTTTTTTGCTCTTTCTGGGTGTTTTTTTTCTACTTTGTCCTTCAGCTCTCACAGCTCTGACTTCTGCTTCATTGATTCTGCTTTTGATTCCTTCTACTGTGTTCTTCAGTTCAGAAATTGTATCCTTCATTTCCTCTTGGCCCTTGTTGATAGTTTCTATTTCCTTTTTCATGTTGATATAGTTTGCAGTTAGTTCATTGTAGTTTCCCTGTAGTTTCTGGTAATTCATTGTGAGCTTGTTGAGCTTCCTGATAACCATTGCTTTGAACTCAATATCTGATCATTTAGTTGCCTCTATTTCACTTAGCATTCTTTCTGAGGCTTCCTCCTTTCCTTTCATTTGGGGATTGTTTCTTTGTCCTCCCATTGTTTGTGAGACTCTTCTTATTAGCTTCAGCTTCTTAAATTGATCTGTTCTGGTTCCCTGGGTTTATGGTGTGAACTTCTGTGGTAGAATACCTGTGAGATTCAGTGCCGCAGTCTACTTGATCTTTCAAGTTTACTGGTCTTGGGCTGTCCTTTAAGTTGACTCTGTGTTTGTTTTGGGGTTTTTATTGTTCTTGGGTCTTTCTTTGGTGGGTCCTTATCACCAGCTGGTTAACTGAGGGTCAATCTGTCTACCACCTCTTTTATTTTGTTGTGCTAGTGAGGGTAAGTTGTGTTGAAACTGGCTCTTCCATGTGTATGAGGTTTTGAGAATTGTCTTTTGCTCTCGTTCAGTTGTTTGTACCGGATAGTTTTTCCACTATTTAGTTGTATTTCCAGATAGGTCCTGGATTGAGGCTTGTGTGGTTTCCACACCCTCCTTCACCATCTTCTGTTATTATCTGTTGGTGGTTCCTTTATTGTTGGTTTTCCTCTTACAGTGGGTATGCTGGTGTTTGCACGCTTCCATCTACTCTTTTTTGTGATCACTTGGAGGGGAAGGCAAAATGGTTTAAGATAGCAAGATAATATTCTGTGATATTTACAGTAGCAGCCTGTAGAGAAGAGATAAGAGATCTTTTGGCTATGTATAGTGTTAACCATGATAGTCGACCCAACTAGACACTTTTTAGCAAGGATGGAAAGAAGATAAGACTCTTGTTGGGGAGGGAAGGATTGTGAGTTGGATCTAGAAATCAGTGAGGTTGTGGGAGGTCAGATTCTGAGGTAAGGTGAGAGTAAAGGATAATAAATAGATATAGTGTGTGAGAGAATAGAGTTAGCCACTACAGTACTAGATTTCAGGAAACTATGAAGTGTGCTAAGATCAGGGACGGGTGTTGTGTAGTCTTTACAATTGTATGGAACAGCTATTGTTTAGAATAATATTAGAGCAACAATCATACGACAGAATCTATGTGATCTGGATAATAAGAATAGGG